>NC_058403.1:123217650-123217874 GCF_002201575.2 Neomonachus schauinslandi
CTGAGCCGAAGGCAGTCGCTTAACCAACTGAGCCACCCAGGCGCCCACTTTCTGAGTTTTTAAATGTCTTTATTCTAGGGCGCCTGGGTGGCTCAGTTGGTTAAGCGACTGCCTTCGGCTCAGGTCATGATCCTGGAGTCCCGGGATCGAGTCCCGCATCAGGCTGCCTGCTCGGCAGGGAGTCTGCTTCTCCCTCTGACCCTCCTCCCTCTCATGCTCTCTGT